>NC_057419.1:8166256-8182672 GCF_019320065.1 Cervus canadensis
AGCAATTCTATGCAAACCCCAAGGGCAGTCACATGAAGGGACTTCTGTGAAATGGGTCTTCTTGTAGGGGAATTTCTCACTGCTTCCACCAGTAACTGTTTGTATGTTCTCTTTCATTCTCTGACCAGCATCATGTTGATCCTAATCATCTCAACAACATCTTAAATTTTTTCATGTTTAATGAAGAAAATGAAATAAGAATATGAGAAGCATCGCATCACTAATGTGTCACAATCATCCACATGAAGATTAGAGATCTTTTCCTTGAAATCGTCCTTTCTTCTCTCCCAGGAAATCATGATTCTGGCCCCATGGTTTTCCTGCCAAAAATCTCCTCTCCTCTTGCTGATGTTACTGAATTCCTAAACTGTTCAATAAAATGATTAGTACGCATATGTGTCCATAAAGAAAGATGCCATATTTGCAGATGCTAAAAATATGCAAATCCAACTATGTAGAAAATTGAGTATACCATGGTGTAAACACTGCAAGTATCTTGGCAAGAAGAGAGAATAAACCACAGATTCTAATTTTCTCTGAGCTTCCCTTGTGGCTCAGCTGGTAAAGAATCCACCTGCAATGCGGGAAAACTGGGTTGGATCTCTGGGTTGGGAAGAACCCCAGAGAAGGCCATGTATACCCACTCCAATATTCTGGCCTGGAGAATTCATGGACTGTATAGTCCATGGGGTGGCAAAGAGTCCGCCATGACTGAGCGACTTTCTCTTTCATTAATTTTATTCAGTAATAAGAGGTTCCCACCAGATGTCATGTAAGCGATGGGACTGGTTAGACAGACAATTTCAAATAGAACCTGTGCTTTCATAACTGGTATCAAAAAACAACTCAATTCTATGATTAAGCAGTGCTCATCTGCTGTGGGGTTGCTGGTAGTGGTAAAGATTTAGCAGAATGCAGTGTGACAGGGGTTTCCCACGTGGTTGCACTGGTTTAGAACATGCTGACAGAGGCAGATCACACAGGACACCTGGGACCCTTCCCTGGGTTGGGATGATCCCCTGGAGAGGGGAATGGCAACCCACTCCAGTATTCTTGCCTGGAGATTCCCATGGACAGGGGAGCCTTGCAGGCCATGGGGTCCATGGGGTCTCAAAGAGTCAGACACTATTTATTGATTGAGCACACATACACACGCAACATAAGTGAACAGTAACTACTCAAGAAAGAGCACTGAGGTTGGATACAAGGCACCGGGGATGTGGTGTCTTATTCGGGGCATGTAGTGTTAAGCTCCAACCCGGAAGCAGTGGCTTTGCTGCTGATGGAGCTGATGAGTGATCTGTAGCTGTTCAGTCACTCATCAGGGGTGTTTTAAAATAACACTCATTCATTGGTGCCTAATGACGGGGAGCAAAGGAGCCTCGTGGGAACCCACAATGGTCATGCCACTGGACCAGACAAGAGACTCAGTCCATTTCAGTTCAGTTCAGTTCAGTCACTCAGTTGTGTCTGCCTCTTTGCAACTCCATAGACTGCAGCTCGCCAGGCCTCCCTGTCCATCACCAACTCCCGGAGTTTACTCAAACTCATGCCCATCGAGTCGGTGATGCCATCAGCCATCTCATCCTCTGTCGTCCCCTCTCCTCCTGCCCCCAATCCCTCCCAGCATCAGGGTCTTTTCCAATGAGTCAGCTCTTCGCATGAGGTGGCCAAAGTATTAGAGTTTCAGCTTCAGCATCAGTCCTTCCAATGAACACCCAGGACTGATCTCCTTTAGGTAGCTCAGTTTATATTCAGAGCTCGGATGGTCATGACCAGGCCAATCTAAGATGCTGGCAGAGAAGTCTAGAATAATAAAGACAGAGGCAAAGTAAAGAGAAAGAAAAGAATACATGCAGTTCTGTCTTCCTTCGAGAATACAAAAAGACAATCTGCCTTCTGCTCCATTTTTGTCCTTAATGCAGTCGCTGTATGGCTGGGTTTAAGTCTGGTATTTCTCAGGCCTCTAAGTGTATATATATACAGACATATATAGTATATATACTCCATATACAATGTGTATGTTGTGTCCGACTCTTTGCGACCCCATGGACCGTAACCCACCAGGCTCCTCTGTCCATGGAGTTCTCCAGGCAAGAATACTGGAGTGGGTTGCTAGTTCCTTCTCCCCATATACAACAGACTCTATCTATAATGAGCTATACCTATAATAAATTATATCTACAATACATTATATGTGTTATATGCTAATTAATTATATTAAAGCATCAAATACTTTTCATGGTTTGAAACTGCCTGTATATGTCTTGGAGGAACAAACTCTTTAATCAACTCCTTTTATTTAGTAGAACTGTAATGTCTAGAATTACAGTGATGAAAACTGTGTGTGTGTGTGTGTGTGTTAGTTTGTGTTTGTCTGTGTGTGTGTCTATGTGTCTGTGTGCCTGTGTCTTTGTGTGTCCGTGTGTGTATGTGCATGTTTGTGTGTGTGTGCATGCCATTTTTCTTGGTTCTGGACTGAAACCCATGGGGAAAACTCTGTAGCTGATGAGAACAGAACACTCCCAGACTGCACACAGACACCACACATGCTACACTTTACAGACGTTTCTCTAATAACCTGACGAGTGAAGGGGTGACTTTTCTTGAGCACAGAAGGACTCAGAATTTCCATAATCACTCACAAGGCCAGCAGGAAGTGGGGGTGTGGTCAGGAGACAGGAGGTCATGAATCACTGAGTCGGGGTGACAGTTGCTGCCACTTAATCCTTGAGTAATCATTACCAGGCAGTAAACACCTCACCATCGTTCCCAACACACTAGATCCTTTGGAGACTGTGCGTCTGGAAAGGGGGAGCCATTTCTTCCATTCATGTGCAAAGTAAGATCAATTTTTTTTTTAAACTAAGTAAGGTTCATTAATTAGTTGAAATTCAAAATTTTTTAAGTTCCAAAACATATTTAAGGATTCACTCACAGGATGGTGGGCCATTTCCTGACTCTGTAATTCTTCTCCATGGAGAATAAGAATATAAGAGAGACACAGGTTTATATATCAGGTATGTGTTACACCAGACGGATTTAATAAATATGCCATTTCCTAAATATACCATAAATAGAAATGTAACTTTGTGGTTTATTTATTTATAAATACAGAAGTAAATTTCCATAAAACTTGCAATATAAACTTATGAATATTATATCGTTATAAATGGATACAGGGTTGAGTGTTATCAATAGCTACTATAATAACACTGTGTAGTTGTCCTTGTACATATATTTAATGTTTAATGAATCATGAATAATTGTGAGATTCACATTATAAGATGTACATAAATACACAAGTTATTCACCTGATTTATCTAATTTATGAATAAATACTGGACTTGTGCGAGGGCCCAGTGGTAAAGATTCCACCTGCCAATGCAGGGGACACGGGTTTCATCCTGGGTCCAGGAAGATTCCACATACCTTGGGACACCTCAGCCCATATGCCATAAATACTGAGCCTCTATGCAGCAACTACTGAATCCCACAATGTGGAGCCCGGCCTCCACAACAAGATAAGCTACACAATGAACAGGCAGTGTGCCGCAACTAGAGAGAAGCCCCCCCTCACTGCAAGTACAGAAAGCCTGCATGCTCCACAAAGACCCAGTGCTGCCGTGCATGAATAAATGTTTATATAGTTTCCACTCATGTGTTACTTACCTGAATGTATCCATATAACAAAGGCAGCTATGCATAACTTTACGCATATGGAATACTGCCTATGGCATAAGAATACTGCCATGACCTGTCACACCTTATGTTGTATATAGATATTGAGATATTTCCTCCGCGACTCCTAAAGGAGACAGAGAGATGCGGATAGACACTTTCCTGGTCACTGCAGGAGCATGCAGGCCAACAGACAATGGGGTCCCAGGACAATCAGGGTTCTAGAACATTCCAAAGATAAGCCAGAAGCAGTGAGAGGAACAACAAGGTGCTTCTACCCAACACAGGGAACTATAGTCAATCTCATACTGATCTATAATGGAACAGACTCTGAAAAACACTAGGCATTGTCTGTATGTATAACTGAATCACCATGGCATGGCAGAAACTAACACAACAATGGAAATCAAAGATACTTCCTTTTTTTTTAATAAAGTGATAAGAGCTGACTCATTGGAAAAGACCCTGATGCTGGGAGGGATTGGGGGGCAGGAGGAGAAGGGGATGACAGAGGATGAGATGGCTGGATGGCATCACTGACACGATGGGCATGAGTTTGAGTGAACTCCCGGAGTTGGTGATAGACAGGGAGGCCTGGTGTGCTGCGATTCATGGGGTCGCAAAGAGTCAGACACGACTGAGTGACTGAACTGAACTGAAGAGGAAGGCAGGAGGGCACCAGTAAACCTCAATGCAAACAAAAGAACTGCAGGGCTTAGCTCCCAGCAGGGTGTGTCTCCCTACCACACACACACCCCTCAGGATCCCACCAGCCATGTGGTGACCTGTCCTCAGCAAAACACACGGTAACCTGGGGTCAGTGGGCGCTCTCACCCTGCAGGGAACCAGGGGCGGGAGCGCAGAACTGGAGTCCAGAATCACAGTGAATTCCTCCTGCTACTTTATGTCTCAGATGAAACGCCACTCCCCTGCCGTGTCTCATCAGAAGTAAATATTCTCAAGACACAAGTCCACCGTCGCCCACAAGCTTAGCAACACAGCTCACACCATGCCCAAGGCACTCTTCATTCAGAATCCAGCTAAACACGCTTCACCATGTGACTTCCTGCTTCAACATTTTTAGTAATCTCCAGTGAGTAAAAAACCAAATCTCAACATGATTCTTGTCTTGAAATTCAGCAATTCTGACGCAGGGACTGTCTTGGTGGTCCAGCAGTTAAGACTCCACCTTCCAAAACGCTGACTGTTGGGTACCACCCATCGTCGGAGAACGAAGATCATGCATGCCCTGGAGCAACTAAGAGTCAACACAGCCAAAAAAAAAAAAAAAATGCTGATGCCAACCTAACTTTCAGGCCAAATACCCACATTTCTGCTTAAGGAAGTCTGTTCATCCTTCCGTATTTAATCCAAATATTTTCTTCCTGCTTACTTTCTGGCTTTTGGTAATGTATTCATCTTTGTGGTCTATATTTATCTACCTCACAACATTTTATAATATAATTTTCTCAAGTGTCTCATAAAAAGACTACAGATCCCTTGAGGAAAGTTTATAGTAATAAAGTAAGTGAAAGTAGGTCAGTCCTGTCCTACTATTTCTGACCCCACCAACTATACAGTCCATGGAATTCTCCAGGCCAGAATATTGAAGTGGGCAGCCTTTCCCTTCTCCAGGGGATCTTCCCAACCCAGGGATCAAAACCAGGCCTCCGGCATTGCAGGCGGATTCTTCACCAGATGAGCCACCTGGGAAACCCAAGAATCCTGCAGTGGGTAGCCTATCCCCTCACTAGCATATCTTCAAGACCCCAGAATTAAACCAGGATCTTCTGCATTGCAGGCAGATTCTTTACCAACTGAGCTATCAGGGAAGCCCAAGGGGAGTTTATGCGAAATAAAGTATTTCTCAGTTAGTTGAAATATTTCAAAGCACAGAGGATGAGATGGTTGGATGGCATCACCAACTCAACAGACATGGGTCTGGGTGGACTCCGGGAGTTGGTAATGGACAGGGAAGGCCTGGAGTGGTGCGGTTCCTGGGGTCGCAAAGAGTTGGACATGACTGAGCGACTGAACTGAACTGGACTGACACCATGCTGGCAAGGAAAAGGATAATTTTTAGTCTTTATTTGGGGCAGAATAGAATTTGTCTTCTCTGTCACCATTCACCGCCACTGCTGTGGGCACCTTGTTTATTTTCAGTGACTCCAGCCCTCAGCTCCATTCTGTGAGCCTACGCCTCGTTCTAACATCCTTCTCTCATTTGCTCTGGCCTAAAAGGGGCAGTTCATAAATACATTTTGAAAATTTGGCAATAAGAACTTGTTTCATGTCCTGCTCCACATCCACTCCAAACTACTGTAAATCAATCAGTCAATCAATCAATCAATCATAATAATTTCACTTAGGTGTCTATGTGGATTCCTATTTCCCAAGTTATTTTGCTGGAAGAGTCTATGAGAACATGTGTACTTTGCAGTCTCTGTAACTCTGAGCTCCCAGGTATCTGCACTGCATGAAAATGAAGTTGGAAAGTGAGTGTGGATAGGTGGCAGGTCACAGGAGAAATGCAGCCAAAATCAAAACTTACTAAATGACAACACAGCCTTGCTGACTGAAGTAGATAGTATTGTGCAGACAGACACAAATTCAGGTATTAATTATAAAACCCTCTTCCATTTTGCACATAAGCCTAACAGAAGACACATTACTCAAAGCTTTTGCAATATAAACAGACTTCTTATTGAATGAAAGGAAGGTTGACACAAATGCTCTTAAATATAATAATGAGGTACAATAAAACATGTGACCAGGGAGACAGACCACTAAAATAGCTTCAAGAATTTAAAGTGAAATGGCTGCAGTTTAAATAATGAAAGTGTTAGGCACCAAACAGGAAACAGGAAACATGAGCCACTAAAAAATATTTTATCTTCAAAAATTATTTTCAAGGTCTTTCTCCCAGTTGACAATATATCCATCCAACCCTAGAGAAGAGGGATCTATGGCACAGTGACTACAGTCATGAAATTAAAAGATACTTGCTCCTTCAAAGAAGAGCTATGACAAATGTAGGTAGTGTATTAAAAAGGAGACACATTACTTTGCTGACAAACATCTGTGTAGTCAAAGCTATGGTTTTTCCAGTATGGATGTGAGAGTTGGACCAAAAAGAAAGCTGAGCACTGAAGAATTGATGCTTCTGAACTGTGGTGTTGGAGAAGACTCTTGAGAGTCCCTTGGACTGCAAGGAGATCCAACCAGTCCATCCTAAAAGAGATCAGTCCTGGGTGTTCATCAGAAGGACTGAAGCTGAAGCTGAAACTCCACTACTTTGGCCAACTCATGCAAAGAGCTGACTCATTGGAAAAGACCCTGATGCTGGGAGGGATTGGGGGCAGGAGGAGAAGGGGTCGACAGAGGATGAGATGGTTGGATGGCATCACCGACTCAACGGACATGAGTATGAGCAAACTCTGGGAGATGGTGAAGGACAGGAAAGCCTAGGGTGTTGCATTCCATGGGGTTGCAAAAAGTTGGACACAATTGAGGGCCCGAACAATACAATAGCAACAGGGCTGAGTTTAATCAGTGTGCATCAGTGTACTCTTAAAGTTTTCCAGAAGTTAAGGAGTAGGAAGGTGCAATCAAAGTAAAAGCTGCTTGCAACTTTAATAAGAAACAAGTGAAGGAACACATCTGTCTCACGAAGTTACCCTGTGTGTGTGTTGTGAGTGAGATAAAAATATTTAAAAGCTATGTTCTAAGCGAATGACAAGTATACTTGATACATTATTAATTATAGTCACCATACTGCTCATTACATCTTTCTTGAAATCCCAGGATCTCTTCAGGTAATTGTAACTTAAAAAAAAAAAAAACACCTTGTAGTTCAGTCGGGAAAGACTCTGCCTGCAATGCAGAAGACCCAGGTTCAATTTCTGGATCAGGAAGATCCCCTGGAGAATGGAACAGCAACCCATTCCAGTATGCTTTCTCAGAAAATCCCATGGACAGAGGAGCCTTGGGGGTTGTGGTGTTACAGTCCATGGGGTTGCAATAGTCGGACACTACTGAGCGGCTAAATAAAAATAACAAAGGACTCATTTAAGTCAATAAAGCTTTATTTTTGAAACTGGGCATCTGCTTATGTTTTGGACTCTGCATGTCTCAAGCATTTACTCAATGATTATTTGTTTTAGATTCAAAACGTAGCAAACATAATGCCTTGCTGTTTAGATAGCTCCCTGGGAAAATCAGTAGACAAACATAATACTGTAATGATCTATAAATGGATGACCAATCTTAAATTCACAAGTTTGTGAACCATAAACACTTAATGCTTATGACAGGAACTTGTTGAAGGCTAGTCATATGACCCTCATTTTTTAATTGTCTAGTTTAATTCTGTCTCAAACACAAATAAAGAATGGGGGCCAACAAACCAAAACAAAATGAAACCTGTGCCAGGAAAAAGAGACAGAAATATACACACAGATGGATTTTGCATAAAGTACATAAGTATAAGGGAAATTTTGCATAAGTACAAGGGAAATTCAGTGGAAAATAATAAATGTGTGGAGCAAAGTTGTAAAAATTGGATATCCATTTGCCAGGAAAAAAAAAAAAAAAAAGAACTTCACTCATCACTCCATGTGTTACAACTAACACAGAGAGATTTACAGACCTATATGTAAGACCTAGACCAAGAAGTACTCTAGAGGTAAAACATGGGTGGAAGCTCTGTGACCTAAAACTAAGAGGTCAGTGATTAGAAAATACACCAAAACAGATTCACTCACTGGGAACAATACGTTAGTAACCTGATCTTGATCAACACAGAAATGTTTACAAACTTCACGGATACCCTTAAGGAAGGATAAGAGAAGCCTGTGGCCAGGGGAAAATATTTGCACATCCTCTATCTGAAAAAAGGACTTGTATCCAGAATACACTAACAATCTCCAGCCTTTAAAATAAGGAAACACACAACCTACTGGGTAATGACGAAATGACTTGCAGAGACACTTAACCAAAAAATGGGCAAATGGGAAGTAGAGACATTGTAAGATGTCCCATGTCTTTATTTCTTCAAGAAATGGAAGTTACAGCTGTAACTGGATGCCATTATGCACTTACTATAATATCTGAAATATGAAAACAATAATAGGAAAACAACTGGTCACACCAGTTGTTGGCAAAAACCTGGAGCAAAGGTAGTTCCATTCACTGTTGGCAGGACTCTAAAATCCTAAGGCACTGAGATCTAGTAGTTCTACCCCTAAATGTCTACCTAGGAGATGAGATGGCTGAGCTCATTACAAAGGCTTGTCTATGAATGTGTATCCGTCAACATCTGAATGGGTAAAAATGGAGTAAATCCACACTTTCCCTGGCGGCTCAGAGGTAAAGGACACAGATGCAAAGGCTGGAGGTGTGGGTTCCATCCCTGGGTTGGGAGAGCTCCCCTGGAGGAGGAAATGTCTAGGCACTCCAGTATTCCTTCCTGGGAAATCCCCTTGGCAGAGGAGCCTGGCGGGCTAAAGTCCATGGGGGTGCAAAAGAGTCAGACATGCTTAGTGGCTAAGCACACACATATCACTTTGCCCAAGCAACACTATACAGGACTAAATGGGAACAGAGTCTACAAAAAATACAGATGATTATTAAAATAAATATGCTAAGTGAAAGAAGCCAGATACATACACACACACAGAGATTCGATTTCTTGGAAAATTCTAAAGAACACCAAGTAACTTATGTTGGTGTCAGAAAACTGAAGAGTGCATTCCCAGGACTGGGTGGGATGAGGTTAAAAGGGGAGGAAGGAAGGACGACCAAAGAGCCCAAGGATAGCTTTGAACTTGACAGATATGCTCACCATGCTGATTAAGGAAAAGATATCACAGCTCTATTCATCCAAAGTTTATCAACTGTACCCCTAAAATATATGAACTTTTGTTGCATCTCAGATAATACTATTAAAAGCTCATCTTTCACTTCGGCTCTAGAGTTCAGTTCAGTTACAGAGGTTCAGTTCAATATCTGTATTTTTATATCTCTAATCACTATCCATCCATTTACTTTTTTTTTTTTTAATTAATAGGGCTGGTATCGTCCTGAGAGCAAATTGAGTATTATTTAGACAGAGGTTGCCCATGTTTTCTCTAATCTAGGTCCCCTAATACATGGATAAGTTCAGGAGAAAGGTTGAAAGAACATGGATCTTAGTATCAGGAGCTACATGTAAGGCAGAAACCTTACCCACTGAAGTGAGACTAGGTTATATCCACAAGGCAAGATGAAATTGTAGAGATGAACTTGGGAGGAATACTTGAGTAGGCTAGGAGATAAGAATTTTCTCCTGTTGAAAGTACTTGCTTAAGTTAAAATATAACAATCTAAACATAAAGAAGTCATAGTGTATACACACATACACACACACACACACACGTAATACCATGCAACCATAAAAAAGTTGAAATTTTGCCACTTGCAGCAACATGGATGACCTTTGATGGCATTAGGCCTAGTGAAAAAAGTTGAAGAAAGACAAATACTGTATGACATCACATTGAAATCTAAAAAATAAAATACATGAGTGAATATAACAAAAAAGCAGCAAATCCACAGATACAGAAAACAAACTAGAGATGAGTAGTGTGGGAAGCGGGGTAGGGGTAAGGTAAGAGGTGGGGAGTGAGAGGTACAAACTGCCATGTATAAAATAAACAGGATACAAAGATATATGGTACAACATAGGGAACAAAGCCTATATTTTATACCTATAAATGGAGTATACAAAAATTGGAAATCACTATATGGTGCATCACTAACTTCTATAATATTTTACATCAACCATACTTCAACTGCAAAACAAAGAAAATACAGACCCCTCCTCATCTTAGGGATGCCCTGACAACCAATTCCTGGTAAAGAACCCACATGTTAATCTTCATAAACTGGGCAGTACCATCTTCAGTTGTAGAACATAAACTTAAACTGACCTATTCAATGCTAAACAAATAACACAAGAGTTGGGGCTATGAGCCTTGGACTGTTTGTCCCATTTTGGAATCTGAGGATATAAAAGAAAAAAAAAAATCAGTGTCTTTGAAACACCTCATACATCCCATGAGTTCTCATTTACTCTGAAGGCAAATGTCCAGATCTACCTAAGCATCCCTTAAAATTAATATCCTTTTAAAAACCAAAGATTGCAAAAAAAAAAAAAAATGCTCAGCTGCCAACCAGGGTTTAAGGAGATGATGTCTACATAATCAAAGTCTTGGGATTAACCACTGTTTGATCATTATGTTTTACACCAAGAGACCCATCTTTTAAGAAGTGGCACCAATTCACAAACTCTCCAACAACTGACAACACCCTGAGCTTCTCTAGAAGAAGGACCACAAGACTCATAAGATGAAGATTGTCTTCCTGACTCTTCCCCTTGGTCTGATTTGTGCTGCCCAGGAAGCTCCAGCTGAGCCAGACCCCTCAGAAGTACCCAGATTCATTGGATCTGGGAGAAGGTCTTGGTTCTGTGTGGGTGTATGTGTCAGAGAGAGATAGCCTTGTTTATTTGTATGCGCAGACTGTATAGCTATGCCACAGTCCACCTATCTACATGAGCATAATACAACCCTCTGTCTTTCTGCTCTCTGTATTTTTATTTTTCATTTTATTCATCTGTATGCAAAAATAACCAGCTACTATGCTATCATTCAGGGAGCTAAGAACTGTCATGGTGTTTAATGTTGCTGCTTTTGCTAATTGAAGAAACTCAAATTCTATGCTTTCTGCTCAAATATGAGTGATTATTTCATTTCATATTCTTCTGCAAGGCAGGGGGTAGAATCCTACTTGGCTTAATAAGATTGAATTTACTTCTCTCCTGAGGTAAATGTAGAGGCAAAGATTGTGTTGGGTGTTGGTGAGAAGCCAGTGAAAAGACTGAGTGATGTTTATGGAGACTTAGACTTCTTAGATTACAGGAGACTGGCGCAGCATTTCCATGACCCGGGATAACAAGGAGAAGACTGAGGAAGGAGGCCCCCTGAGGGCATATGTACTGACAGCTGCAAAGAGCTCTCCATTATATTTTATGTCAAGCAAGCACAATCTCCCTAAACTGAACACAATGAGACTGCTGACTTCTGACACGGGGTCCCGTCGACAATGTGCAGTGACCGGTGTGAGTCGTGGTTGTGAAGTTGAGTGTGTAAACTCTATCGATGGAAGGGTGCCCTCAAGCGCCGCGGAACAGATGGTGACCAAGAAACGTTTGTTTGTTTGTCAGCTCTATGAGACATGCATGTTACCCAACGCACTTGCAAAGAAAGAAGGGGACGTTTATCACGTAGGATGAGTACGTGAGCTCTGCCGATGTGTGCGTCTTCTCAAGCATGTTAGTTGCTCAGCTATGTCTGACTCGGCAAACCCAAGGACTCTAGCCCGCCAGGCTCCTCTGTCCATGGGATTCTGCAGGCAAGAATACCAGAGTGGGTTGTCATTTCTTACTCCAGGGGATCTTACCAACCCAGGGATTGAACTCACGTCTCCTGCGTCTCCAGCAATGGTAGGCAGATTCTTTATCGCCGAGCCACCTGAGAAACCCTTTATTTAACCATCAAGATCAAATAAGGAATCGGGTGGAGAGGGAGGTGGGAGGGGGGATCGGGATGGGGAACACATGTAACTCTATGGCTGATTCATGTCAATGTCTGACAAAACCCACTGTAATGCTGTGAAGTAATTAGCCTCCAACTAATAAAAATAAATGAAAAAATAAATAAATAAAAAAGATCAAATTTTCTTTAACTAATGAAATCCTTTAAATATGAAAAGTTCTTCTTTAGCATGTTGAAGAAGTAGAATCTGATTCATTTAAATCTCACAGATAAGTATGAGAATAGTTAAAACAACAGCAAAAATTTCACACAAAGTTTTACATAATTTGAAAGAATAGGGACACTGGCACAGACCTTGATCTCTACAGTTTACAGTACTAGAAATAAATGTCAAATACCAATACTGTAGCATTAAGCAATGAAAAGCCTACATAACTGATTTTCATGGGAAAAAATGTACAGTGGAACATTCTAATCTTGGTCCCAGGTGTGTTTTTTAATTTCATCTGTGGACATGCAGACACAGAACCTAATTAGGAAACATTTCAGAATATATATCTCCAACATTTGGCAATAGCTTCACTTATATCTCTCTGATTACCACCATACCAGAAGGTAACCTTGGTTTATCTATTAATTTTATTTTCACATGATCTCCTTAAATTCACGACGGTACTTGTGAATTCTGTCAAAAAATTCCTGAAGCTCTTGTTAGCTGGGATGAGACAGCTGATGTGCAACATCTAGTACAGTTGCAATAGGCAACCTCGCTATCCTTCACAGGTTGTTCCGTCTAGGAGACTGGAAGTCTTTACTGTCTTAAGAAGAGGGGTGTGTGGAGAAAGCTTTCCTAGTTCACTAGCTGTTTTAACTGGTCTTAACAACACGCCACTAGAAATGCCAGGGAGATAGAGATCACCATCGGAGCGAAGACTGGTGATAGCAGGTGAAGAATAAGACATGTCTAACTGAAAAGAAATTAATCTCATCGAGATCTGAATTTATTTTTTCCTGGCACAGATATGGGTTCAAATTTTCAAACTGATTCATGTATCAGACAATGTGTTATCAGTACAGTGAAACCTTTGATGGAGTGAAGACTATAAAAGTGACTCAACTTCTCGGTGCATTATTATAGCTTATTCTATGCAAATTAACTATGTTCATATTATCAATATTTTTATACTAAGGACAGAAGTTCTTATACTAAGGACCCCTTATATTTTATTAGTTACAGTACAGAAGACATGAGTTTACACGGAAGAATTCAGACATCATGTGACATGAACCAGGAATGCAGAAAGGTTGTCTACTAGAAAACTGAAGAAATGCATCCACTGGGGATTCTATCAGATGACTTTTTTAAAAATTAGATACATTTACCCAGGGGGTGGAATGAAATATTCCAGGATGTTTCATGGGTTTCTTCCAAATATCACATATTGGAGTTGCTGGGTATGGACACCAAATTGAACCAAGGTTTAAACTTCGGGCTCAGAGACTCACAGGTCCCGGCCATGACTGCATTCATTTTGAATATAAATGCTTAATTTTTTTGGTCACAATTGCTAAAATAATACCTGACACCTGAACCCAAAGCTCTGCAAATAACCACTGGATCGCATAGAATCCTTCAAATGCTCTGTGGTCAAGCATGTCACTCACTCTGCCATCTGGTCAACCACAAGGTTCAATAACATGGCATTCTAGCCCTTCTGATATTGTGTGCACATTTGGGGTGGGAGGGGCTTGTGTCTGGTCTCTGAGGGTGACAGAGCCTGGGTTATTCTCTGAGTAGCAATGTGCGATGGGATTAGTGTGCTTGGGGGAAACTCCAAATCATTCCCCCCCCCCCGCCGCCATTCATTTCAGCATTGCTTTCAGTTGCTAAGCTGTGTCTGACTACTATGGCTCCATGGACTCCCAGCACACAAGGTTCCTCTACCCTCCACTATCTCCCAGAGATTGCTCAAACTCATGTACATTGTGTCGGTGATGCTACTATCTACCCATCTTAATTGATTAAGGTCAAGGAAAACCCCTGAGACAGAATTCTATGATACAGACCATGTGGACAGGAAGAGTGAGACTTGGGAGGAATTCTGAGTCTCACTTCCACTGTATAAACGTAAGGAATTTGTTTTAGGTCATACCTGGATGGTCTAGTGGTTTTTTCCTACTTCTTCCATTTAAGTCTGAATTTTGCAATAAGGAGTTTATGATCTAAGCCACAGTGAGCTCCCGGTCTTGTTTTTGCTGATTTTACAGAGCTTCTCCATCTTTGGCTGCAAAGAATATAATCAATCTGATTTTGGAATTGACCATCTGGTGATGTCCATGTGTAGAGTCTTCTCTTGTGTTGTTGGAAGAGGGTGTTTGCTCTGACTAGTGTCTTCTCTTGTCAAAACTCTGTTAGCCTTTGCCCTGCTTGATTTTGATCTCCAAGGCCAAATAGGCCTGTTACTCCAGGTATTTCTTGACTTCCTAATTTTGCATTCCAGTCCCCTATGGTGAAAAAGACATCTCTTTAGGGTGTTAGCTCTTGTAGGTCTTCATAGAAATGTTCAAATTCAGCTTCTTCATAGACTGGTCGGGGCATCGACCTGGATGACTGTGACATTGAATAGTTTGCCTTACAAATGAACAGAGATCATTCTGTCATCTTTGAGATTGCATCCAAGTACTGCATTTCAGACTCTTTTGTTGGCTATGAGAGCTACTCCATTTCCTTCTAAGTGATTCTTGCCCATGGTAATAGATATAATGGTCATCTGAGTTAAATTACCAATTCCAGTCCATTTTAGTTCACTAATTCTTAATGTCGATATTCATTCTTGCCATCTCCTGTCTGACCACTTCCAATCTGCCTTGATTCATGGACCTAACATTCCAGGTTCCTATGCAATATTGTCCTTTACAGCATTGAACTTTACTTCCAACACCAGTCATATCCACAACTGGGCATTGTTTTTGCTTTGGCTCCATCTCTTCATTCTTTCTGAAGTTATATCTCCACTCTTCTCCAGTAGCATATTGGGCACCCACCAACATGGGGAGTTCATCTTTCATTGTCGTATAGTTTTGCCTTTTCATACTGTTCAAGGGCTTCTCAAGGCAAGAATAGTGAAGGGGTTTGCCATTCCCTTCTCCAGTGGACCGCACACTGTCAGACCTCTCCACCATGCCTGACCATCTTGGGTAGCCCTACATGGCATGGCTCGTAGTTTCATTGAGTTAGACAAGGCTATGGTCCATGTGATCAGTTTGATTAGGCAAAGGAGAAAAGGAAAGATATATTCATTTGAATGCAAATATACAAAGACTAGCAAGAAGAGATAAGAAAGCCTTCCTCAGTGATCAATCCAAAGAAATAGAAGAAGACAATAGAATGGGAAAGATTAGAGATCTCTTAAAGAGAATTAGAGATAACAAGGGAACATTTCATGCAAAGATAGACACAATAAAGGACAGAAATGGTATGGACCTAAAAGAAGCAGAAGATATTAAGAAGAGGTGGCAAGAATACACAAAAGAACTATACAAAAAAAAAGTTCATGACCCAGATAATCATGATGGTGTGATCACTCACCTACAGACAGACTTTCTGGAATGCAAACTCAAGTCGGCCCAAGGAACCATCATTACAAACAAAGCTAGTGAAGGTGATGGTATGCCAGTTAAGCTATTTCAAATCCCAAAAGATGATGCTGTGAAAGTGATGCACTCAACACGCCAGCAAATTTGGAAAACTTGGCAGTGGCCACAGGACTGGAGAATGTCAGTTTTCATTCTAATCCCAAAGAAAGGCAATGCCAAAGAAAGTTCAAACTACTATACGATTGCATTCATCTCACACACTAGCAAAGTAATGCTCAAAATTCTCCAAGCCAGGCTTCAAGAGTATGTGAACTGTGAACTTCCATTTGTTGAAGCTGGATTTAAAAATGGGAGAGGAACCAATGATCAAATTGCCAATATCTGTTGGATCATCAAAAAAGCAAGAGAGTTCCAGAAAAACGCCTACTTCTGCTTTACTGACTATGCCAAAGGCTTTAACTGTGTGTATCACAACACACTGTGGAAAATTCTTCAAGATATGGGAATACCAGACCACCCGACCCGCATCTTGAGAAATCTGTAT